>NC_052478.1:5633119-5675692 GCF_009730915.1 Dioscorea cayenensis subsp. rotundata
TTTACTGCATTATATATTTATTTATACATTTTACCTTTTCATTATATGGTTTAATATATATTTTATATGAATTTATAAGTAATTTATCCAATTTATTTTTTATTTAAAAAAAACCACTTATCTACAAAGGAGGAGCCATAATAGTAGACCTAAGTCACCTAACAAGTAAGCTCTCATTTTCATGCAAATGAACTCATGAAAAATAGAAAGACCCAACTCAATCATCTATTCAATCACTTGTTGTATATCAAGTTAAGTGGGGCCACAAAAATCAATTTCTCATCTTTGAATCTTCCCTCCAAATAAAAAGTACCAAAATTTTTTTGTTAATCTCCACACCATAATAATCACCTTCATTGGATTCCCAACCTTTTACAGTACTCTAGACTCAATTTGTTCTTACCCACAAAGCATGTGTTTACTACAATGATGTCTCTTGTGGTTGTGGACCCTCTAAATATTGCTATGGCTTTAATAAAAGGGTTCTACCACCTTGAAAATTTTGAAAAAACACAAGTTAAATATATCATTTATTTATTCGTCAAAAGTTATATGATAACAGATTCTGAAAAGTTACTTAATTGGCCTTATTTATTGATGTATATATTATTAATTTTCTTGATCACGGAGTAATGCTGGTTTATAGTTTATAAATACAATATGAAGTAGTAGTACCATTAGAGATTCGGGTAGAGTGAAATATAATATGAAACCGCGTGTTACCGGGGGTGTTATCATTTTATTTTTTTTATCATGTAGAAATGTATCGAATTACTTCTTTTTTTTTTTTTTTAATTTTATCAATATAATTTTAAACGAAAAATTAATAAAATAGAGGAAAATAGATATATTTTTTTAAATATTTGTTTTCACTGACTCAAATGTTACATTAAAAATAAAAAATATATTTTTTTGACAGAAATAAAAACTAGTTACAGATAGAATTTGAATGCTTTGAGAAAAAAAATGGTTCAAATGCCAAAAATTGAGCTTACATAGCAAATGATTTTGAATTTAAATTTTTTTTTACATAAAAAAGAAATCCATTAAAAAAGTCTAATCATTAATAGAAATCCCCATCTTACTAAACTAGTTAAAAATTAATGTTTCTTAAAAAAAATCTAATGCCTTAAAAATAACAATAATAATAACAACAACAACATTTTCAAATCATATATGACTCCATCCTTAACCAAACACCCAATTATGAAAATCAAGTACTATATATAACAACAAAATTAAGACAACAAATTCAACCCAAAAAAAAAAACCCACAAAAAAAGAAAAGAAAAAATTCCTTCAAAAGAACCAAACCCCACTAAACCTGTCCTTCCTGCCAGCATATAGATTCCCTCCTTTTCCATCCCCCACAAAAACCACCGGGAAAAAGTTCCAACTCAAAAACAAATTAAAACTAACCGTCTGACATTCAATCTTTTCCCCTGTTTTTTCCCTCACCCCCTTCTCAACCTCTTTCTTCCATAGTTCCATTCCTCACATGCTCCTGTTCCCATTTGACCCCTCCTTTCTCTTCCCTTCTCTCTCAACCACTATTTTTTAATCCCTCACTAACCTCGGTTTGCTGAACTACTCCATCTCCAAACAAAAGGAGCAGGTGTATTCACACCTCTTTTCTCTCTCTCTCTCTTTCTTCTTTAGATGACCGTCTCTTTTTCTCTCATGCTTCTCTCATACAATCATGACCATGCTCATCCTTCTCTACACCACCATCTTCATCCCTCTCTTCTTCCATTTGTCTCTTGCTTTGAATTCTGATGGTACTCTTCTCCTCTCCTTAAAGTACTCCATTCTTTCTGACCCTCTTTCCGTTCTTGCCGACTGGAACTACGACGACATCACTCCATGCGCTTGGAATGGTGTTATGTGCATGGGTTTCCCTGTTCAAGATGGTAATACCACCACTGAGTCTCGTGTTATCAGCTTGGTTTTGCCTAATGTTCAGCTTCTTGGCTCCATTCCTCCTGATCTTGGCCTTATTGAGCATCTTCGTCACGTTGATCTTTCTAAGAATTTGCTCAATGGTACTCTTCCGGCGAGCCTTTTCAATGCGTCGGAGCTTCGGGTTGTCTCGTTGTCTAACAATGAGATTTCCGGCGAGATCCCTGGTGGTGAGAATGTGTCTATGCCGAGCTTGCAAATGCTCAATCTTTCTGATAATGCGCTCACCGGAAAGCTCCCCGGGAACTTGTCGGTGTTTCCGAATTTAACTGTGCTTTCGCTGGCGAACAATTATTTGTGTGGAGCGATCCCGGAACGAGGGTTTGATCGGCTTGCTGTGCTGGATCTGAGCTCTAATCTTATTAATGGAACTTTGCCGGCGGGGTTCGCCGGAGGTGATGGGGTTCGGTACTTGAATTTGTCGTATAACAGGTTGATGGGTGAGATTCCGAAGGGTTTTGGGTCGGGGTTGGTGGAGAACGCGACGGTGGATCTTTCTTTTAATAATCTCACCGGCGAGATTCCGGTCGCCGGGGTTTTGGCTTCGCAGAAGGCGGCGGCGTTTGCTGGGAATCCGGGGTTGTGTGGGGCGCCATTGAAGGAGCTTTGTCCTATTCCTTCGAGTTTGACGAAGCCGCCGCCGAATGGGAGCACGACGGGGACGTCGACGTCTCCTCCGGCGTTCGCGGCGATACCGAAGACTCCGCAAGGGGGGACAGCGGCGGCTGCGGCGGGTGGAGGTGGGGGAGATGGTGGGCTCCGGCCGGCGGTGATCGCCGCCATTACGGCTGGAGATTTGGTTGGGATAGGGCTCTTGCTCGTTGTGTTTCTCTATGTATACCATTCCAAGAAGCAGAAGCAATCCCAACAAGGATCAATGTCCAAAAATCTCACGAACGAGATCCCAGCTTCAAGAGAAACAAGAGGTTTCCCATGGTGCTGGAGAAGCAGGGGTGGCGAAGAAAGCGAGGAGACGTCGGAAGAGACAACAAGCTCCGACGAAACCGAAGCTGAAGAACAGGACAAAGCCGTAACCGGGAAATCATCATCATCATCGATAGCAAACGCGGCGACGCTGGTGATGGTCGACGGCGAGATGGAGCTAGAGCTGGAGAATTTGCTCAAGGCCTCAGCTTACATCCTTGGTGCCACCGGCGCCAGCATCGTCTACAAGGCTGTGCTAGCAGACGGCACAGCGCTGGCCGTCCGCCGGATCGGCGAGCGAAGCTCCGCCGAGAAGCTCAAAGACTTCGAAGCCCAAGTCCGCAGCATCGCCAAGCACCGCCACGCTAACCTCCTCCGTCTCCGTGGCTTCTACTGGGGTGCCGATGAGAAGCTCCTCATCCATGACTACGCCTCCAATGGCAGTCTCGCCAACATCACATTCACTAGTAAAACCTCTTTGCACTCTATCTGTTTGATAAAATGCCTACAAGAAAAAGATTAGACCAAATATCTAACACAATGCCTTTGTTGTTGTAGAGAAACTCGGCTCATCACCGTATAATCTCTCATTCGATGCTCGGTTGAGGATCACCAGAGGTCTTGCAAGAGGTTTATCGTATCTTCATGAAAAGAAATACGTTCATGGGAATGTCAAGCCGAGCAATGTCTTGCTCAGCAGTGATTTAGAGCCTATGCTGGGGGACTTTGGCATTGATCGTCTGTTATATGGTGACTATGCTAACAAAGGTGGCGGCTCGGCGAGGCATTTTGGTAGCAAGCGTTCGACGTTGTCTCAAAGTAGCCTACCTGATGTTTCCCCGGTGGCCGGGGCTAGTCCTAGTCCTACTAGTTCCTCCAGTGTATTGCTTTCCCAATTGCCTTATCAGGCTCCGGAGTATCTCAAGAATCTGAAGCCAAGTCCTAAATGGGATGTATACTCCTTTGGTGTTATCCTTCTTGAGCTCATCTCTGGCCGGTTGTTTTCCGATGCAGAGCTGAGTGAATGGAATGCTGGTTTCATCGTCGAAGAGCGAAACCGAGTTCTTCGAATGGTCGACTCGACATTGCGTGGTGAAGTTCAAGGTAAAGAAGAAGCTGTCCTCAGTTTGTTGAAGCTTGGGTTTGCCTGTGCTTCAGCTTCTCCTCAAAAAAGGCCTTCTATGAAGGATGCACTTCAAATCCTTGACAAAATTCCATCAAATTCTTCCTCTTCTACTTCTTCAACAATCTGAAGCATGATCTAGATGTGTGTCTGTATGTTTTATTTTTATTTATCATGGTTAGTAGATTGAATTCACTAACTGATTGGTGTCATTAACTTGTTAATTTTTAGACACACCATGAAGTGGTTGTTGCTGTTGTTTATCTGTATTTCTATGTTTGTATTGAGGGATTTGTATTTCACTCTCAGAGGGAGGTCTTCCAAATTTTGATGCATACTTAGTTGCTTCTAGTTACTTTTGAAGCAACCAACTCAAATGTGGAAATTTGTTTTCTTTTATACACACGCGCATATATATATATGTGACAATAAGTTTTTTTGAGAGGTCCGCAGAAAACATATCTAGGGATATTTTCATAGCAGTGGTTAGATCACCAATTTAACTTGTTGTTTCATTTTTAATCCCTGAAATAGAGGTAATGATGCGAACTCTATTTTCAGGGTTAGTTTTATAATAAAATAATAAATGTTAGATAATGATTTAATGATGATTTATTATGGATGTTTTTAAATTTTTAGATTTTTGGTTCTCTGTGTATATATTTTGATAAAATAGACAAATAGCATGAGTGCATGCAAAGCTGAGAAGTTAATTTTGCATTTATTTTGTGTGAATTGTGGTTTGATCATGTTTTTTTCCATAAAAACACCAACACCATAGAAATATAAATATATTTCCTTAGCATGTTTTTACCTAAGGTGTGTACTTTGTAATGTTTTTTTAGGTACAATTTAAGCATAGGTGAAAATTCCATACCTCTTCATATCTCTTATGCACTAAATAATTTCAATAGGTCTTTGTAGCAGTACTCTTTCAAGAGGTACTCTGACTTCATTATTGAATTCACTAAGTCATCTAGTAATTTTAGCAGGGGGAATATCAGTGAAGTGTAATGTTTGTCCACCAAAGATATGTCCAAATATTAGGACATAAAGTTTATGTCCTTTCCAACTGGTTCCCCTTGTGACTTTCATGTGGCTCTTTCTTTCTTTTCAGCCACATAACTCTTGAATTTCTCATTTGTTTAACAGTATCTTTGTATACATCATTTAATTTTTCAATAAAGTTGTCAAACTTGTTATGATGGTAAGTACTAATAAAAAGAAATATATTAATAGATGTTTCTTTCACCTTCTATTGATATATGTAGGTAAGTTGTCATATTTGATCTTAAATAGTCTTATTAGAAAATCAATGAAAGTCCAACTTATTCACATCAAACATTTTGAGGTCAAACCACGGAAAATGACATCAATTTATCTCTATTTTTTTTTAAGTCTGAACTAGCCCTGGATTTCCCTTTGATGGTTTTTCTATCATTATGAACTCTATTCATCTCTATCCTTTTTTTAATATATTGAACTTTTTTAATTTATTAATTTGTTAGAAAAAAACATAAGTACAAATTTAAAAAAAGGGGTAAGAAAAATCCAAATAATTCATGGTCTACCTACATGCTCATGTTGTTTATTAAGTCTAAAGAATTGAATATAATGAATGCACATTAACATAAAAGACAATTTTTAATATTAAAATCATTTGATTAAAATGGTCCGTGATAGTAAAAAATAAATCTTTCAGATATCATGCGTAACATCATAAAAATAAGTGTTTGCTGTTTTTTTTAAAAAATCCAAACATAGGCTACTACAAATAAATTTAAATAAATAAATAAATGATTATTAATCATAACTAAGATGATATATATGTTGGTTTTTTAATTCAACATATTACCTTAAAAAGCTTGAATTTTAGTTTCCTTTTTTTTTTTATTTCAGTGTAATAAACCAATAAATAGTTAAAGTATCCGAGTAATTAAAAAGTTAAAGTGAAGCCAATAATCATGATTGTGATTTTATGAGATCATACATGTACCAAAAAAATATCCGAGTAATTAATAAGTTAAAGTAAAGCCAAGAGGATACATCCAGATGAGTAAAAGAAAGCATGTGAATGATGGTACTGTTGCATGATGAGTTGGGATTTCATAACTCACTCGGAAGTTATGCTACTTTTCAATTTTCACAGTATACAACACACACCATCACATCCACCAACAAAAACATCAAACATGAATCAGAAATACATTTACTTACTATTGTGCTACCATGTATTTATTTTGTAGAACATGGGGACCGGCACCGTCCAATCTAATTAATACTAGGTACACGTGGAATGTTAAAGATATTATTTATTTTTATTTTTTGAAAAGAAAATTACATCTTTATCTTTATCTTTTTTGGTTTTGTAGGGCAAGCTCAATTCATTAGTTTGTTTGCTTGGTTACTACATACACATGAGCATGCTAACTGAGGAGTTTGCAAGTGATTTTTCTCTGACATGTTTAGTGATATTCTTCATTGATTTGAAAAAGGAAAATTTGAAATAAATAAATAAATAAATAAGATGGGAAAATATTTTTTATTTGGGAAAATAAATAAATTATAATTAAAGAAATTATATGATTGCTAATAAAAGAAGCAGAATCAACTGTTGTTAAAAGATTGGATTAGAAAGATCATTTTATGGGTTGTTAAGTCTTTTATGAGTAAAAACTAAATATCTTAGAAAGTTCAGATTTTTTTTTTGTTGGGAGAGACTTCTCAAGTTTTGTCTTTTGAAAATCATGATAAATATACCGAACAATAAATATATACTTAATTTTATATAAAAAATAAATAAAATATTTACAAGAAGTCCTAAAGAAAGTATTTTTTATCAAAATAATTATTTTTGATATTTTTAAATTATCCAAATATGTTTAATTATTTACTTAAAAAATTCAGATTTCCCTGATTTGACATAGATCTTCAATCTGACTTAAGCATGCATAAAATGATAAGTAAAAACATTTCCTAATTGAGGCATATTTATTATGCTTAATTTATATCTTAAAAAAGAAACTAACATTCCATATAGTTTTTATATTTTACTTTGATTTAATTTGTCACTCATGTGGACATTGTAATTGATACATCTTTTATATGTGGAGTACTAATTTTACTTCTAATTTTTTTTTTAATCATGACTTTAACTAGAAAATTTGCGATGATAATTTACTTTAAAATTGCTTTACATATAAAATACTCAAGCCATATGAATGGTTACGATTGCGGAAGTGTTTATTTTTGAATCACACACACACATCAAATGCAAGAAAAGAACAGATAGATTTTAACATGAAAAATCTGAGTACTGTGAGAAAAAATCACGACAGCAAAAGCCAAGAAAAACTACTAAGAAAATTAAAAAAAGTACAACAAACTCTTTCAGAGAAGTATAAAAGAAGAACACTATCTCTATAAATTTTGTGAAAATAGAATGGATAGATTCTAATTACAAATAGCATGAAGGAGTCTTGTTTATAGGGAATGCTTTGGAGGATTCTCAATCATCTTTTTAACCATGAAATTTGCTTAATAATGAAGAAATCTTTTAAATAACATTTGGCACACCAATCGAGACATACATTAGCGATGAAGAATTCCAACCGGATGAGGATATGAGGCATCTGCAACATTTTTAAATAAAAAATATAAGTTTATAAACTATATTGCAGTGATCATTATCTTCTGAATTATTGTTATGCATTAGTAAAAGAATAGTGAGAAATATCATTAATATTTGAAAATTTACACATACAGTATATCTATCTATCTCAATATATATATATATATATATATACATGCCCCAGTTTGGTGAAACTAGGATCCAAGCTCGATGCCATCTGGCTCTGCTCTATTATTCCATATGATGCATATAAATTATAAGGCCCCTAGATTTCTATTAAGATTAGCTAGTGGACCCTAGTTATCTTCACTTTTTTATTTACAAATATATAAAACAAATACTTAAAAGTCAAGACAAATCTATGAATTGAAAATTTGAAAAATGGGAATTATATATAAATATAATAACAACGTTTAGAGTTGGATCCGGCCAAAAGTTTAAACTCTAGCTCGAAATAAATGATTCGCTTTGATGATTATTTCATGTATATTATAAGTATTTTTTAATAGGCCATCAAACTATATAGTTTATTTTTATTTTGGAGTTCAAACTTCATTTGAATCAAAATGATTATTTAAACTTCAATTTTCTTTTACCGAATGTTAATACGAGAGATTCTAGCATATTTCTGATGATGTATATATCTAAAATTCTTTGTTATCATATTATATATCACACTATTTATTCTATTAATAATTTTATCTCACTTACTATCGAGAATTTTTTGATATTACATTATTAAAAATAGACCAGAATTTGTTGGACCATCTTTTGATGAAACAAAATTAAAGCTTGATGATCATTTTGATGTAAATTGAAGTTTGAGCCCCAAAATAAAAAAGAACCATAATTAGATACCTTATCAAAAAAATTACCCTTATATGTTGTTTATTTTCACCGATGATGGATTATGTGCTTTCTTTTTTACTCACTATGTTTTGGTTTTATTTATAATTATTATTATTTTTTTATTTATGTAAGAAAATTGTGATTTTTTTTATATATATAAAAATAAGGGCAACCCACCCCAAGTTTTGTGGTTGAAACTATAGGGAGGATTGAGACCACAAAATGGAACCTAAATATAGACGTTGGTTTGGCTCATTATGGGTAAGGACAGTAGAGACTTTGTATGTGTTTGGTAATCATGTGACTCACTCATTGCATTATCTCTTTATATGAGTCTCCAAATAAAGATTCTTCTCTACCTGGGTATCATGTGTTTGCCAAATCTATCCATAAATAAATAAATAAATAAATAAATAATTACATATATAGGCTATATAGCATATTAATCAAGATGAGAAGAGATGTTTTGGGTAAATCTTAGATTTTATATAAAGATTATTGTTTTTAAAATTCTTAGTTAGAAATATTATAATTGCATGGTTTTATTCTAAAATAAATTATTTTTTTATTTTTTTTTTTATAATATGGATAAACCTTTCCTGTTAGGCTAATGTTATGGTGGTCATTTTTTTTTTTTAAGTTTTCTAGTTTGGGGTTAGTATTTACATCTTATTAAAACGAATTAAGACTATACAAAAACACTTTTCTATGGGTTATACAATTTACAAGTTTTAAAAAACATGTCATTCATTTCCATTCCAAAATGTACAAACAAATAGGGAAAAAAATGGAGGCTATTCCACATATATTATATACACCCTCTTTTCCACTTATCTATCTATTATATACTTAACTGATGAAGCACACAGATTCTCCAATTTTCCAATTCTCCAAAGGAAATATTCCACCTTCTTTCCTTTTTATTAATATAATTTTTCACTTAACTAGGGGTGAAATAGCAAATAATAATAATTATTATTATTATTATTAATGCTCTATTGATATTACAAAGTAACAAATAAAAAAATTAATATGACAGATGTATAGTGATGTAGGGGGGTATGTATAATTTCTTATTCTTGTTGATTTTTTTTAATTGTATTTTTTTTTTTTTGGCCCAATAAATAGGTTGGTATGATTCATGTCAATGAGAGTGCAAATTGTTAAGGAGCCCAGCTTCTTGTTCTGATTTTTCCAGTGGATTATATATATATATATATATATTATATATATTTGGAAAATATAATAAATTTGTTTTAAAATTTTTATATTTCATATAAAGAGTGAAATTTTTTACTATAGTTGTAAATCACCTGATTTTGATCTAATTCCTAATTTAAATTTGGGTTCTATATTATAAAATTTCATCAGCTAGACGTGGATTTTGTTTGATTTGTTCACCAAAGGTCGTTAATTTTTTTATTTATTTATTTTTCAATAATAATTATATACCAAAAGGAAAAATTATATTATTATATACAGTTATATTATTATAACAAAAAACATAAATTAGGAAAAATAGCTGTAAATTCCAATAAACATCCAAAAAGAGGAATGGAGGTGCGGGGAATCGAACCCCGTGCCTCTCGCATGCGAAGCGAGCGCTCTACCATATGAGCTACACCCCCATTCGTGAGTTTATCTTGGTTTAAATATTCTAATTTAAGTTAGTACGGGTCATACTGACTCATTCCACTACTTACTAATGGGGACTTCCCTGAAACTAGGCTTTTTTATTAATAGGGTTTAATTTTTTTCTTTTTAAGCCATGATTTTTTCCATACTAGTACTTCTATAAAAATTACCGAAAAAGTTTATATTTTTTAATGTAGATATAAAATTTAAATAGTATTTCAATCATTTTTCAAGTCTAAGATTGAGTGTTTTTAATTTGTATTTATCCACATTTAAAAAAAAAAAATGGTATAACTCAATTAAATGTTAAATAAAAGCCTTTTATAATGTAGTTTTTATATTAATTCATTTAGGAGAATATTCTATGCATATATGCATGCCATCATTAGCTGCTTGTTTATTATCTAGTTTATCTATGATAGATATAAATAATTTGTTTATAAAAGTAAGTCTAGGTTTACATAGGCTAAAGAGACTGCAAACAAAGAATTAACCCTTTATTTAACCTTAATTTTAGGATGATGCTCATCTTCACTCATTCAAAACAGAGAAAACCAACAGAAATTGAAAGAGGTGAGATATATGCTTTTGCGACTGAACTGAATTAGAGACGGCCTTTATATGACATTTCAATAAAGTTTGTGAGGAGAAATTCTTCAATTTCTCTTGTTTTTCACTATTTTGAATGAATAAAAATCTTCTAATGAAGAAGAACAACAAAAATATGAAATGATATTTGCCTCGGGATGAATTGCAATCTCTATCATTTCCAAGATTAACTTTAATGCTTTCTAGATAAAATCTCATATATATATATATATATACACACACATATTTTGTATAATACCAATATCACTGTGTGTTTTCATCTAAAGGTATTTTTTTAATATCACAGTTTTATCATACCTATTTTATTGTTAGAATTATTATTATTAAAAATTATATATATATATATATAAAGAATAGGTGATATATATATATATATAAAGAATAGGTGATAAGTGTCTTCCATCTAAGAGAGAAATAAAAAGCAAATAGATGCAATTCTTAAAAGAAAAAATCATAGTCTCTCTTACTAAGAACCTATTATATATATATATATTTTTTTTTTTTTTTAACACAGAACGATAAATGTCACGGTCCCCTCACTGGCGGAAGCCAAGGAAGAACCTATTATATATAATTACCAGTTAATGAACTCAAATTTGAGTTTTCTCAAAATACAAAACATTTAAGAATTGATGGGCTACGCCGGTTCACACACACAGTCAGATAAATTAATTTCATGTTATAAACTTGTAAAGGTAACCGATATTTACATCTTTAGTGCTTGTGCCATAATAATTTCTTAATTTTGTAAGATACACTGAATTTGGAAAGGTTGCACATGCCCATCAAAACACCCACCGTTAATGAAACCTTCGTTCCACCAAAATTTCTCTTTTTTTTAATTTTTTTTTTATTTTAGTGGCTGGATTTTGAACGGCCCATAGAATTTTTAATAAATATTTAATACTTATAATTCTACTTAAATTTTATCACATAATATTAAAATACCCACTTTGCACTTCTAATAATTATTTTTTTTTAAAAAATTCTCAACTAAATTTAAACATATAAAATAGAAATAAACACCAAATAAAAGATTAACTAAAATATTCGTGAACTTAATCCTTAAAAATTTGCGAAAATGTCAATTTACAAATTTTTTTAATAATTTATACCCAAAATTAATAAAACAAATAACTAAAATACTAAAGGGTTAATTTGACATTTTTCCACTAAAGCTTAAACCTCACTGAAACCCTTTCAATCTCTATATAAATACATACGAAAACCAAATTTCAAAGGCCAAAATGGCAACCATCACGACTCCATCCAACCGCCTCTTCTCCGCCGCCGCCGGCGCCCACTCCGGCCACCGCCTTCCCCTCCTAACCCCTTCCCTCCGCCTCCCCCTCCGCCCCCGCCGCCGCCGCATCTCTGTATCCGCCCACGCCGCCTCCCTTGGTGCCAAGCCCACCGTCCTCGTCGCCGAGAAGCTCGGCGAGGCTGGGCTTGAACTCCTCAAAGACTTCGCCAACGTCGACTGCTCCTACAACCTCACCCAGGAGGAGCTTTGCACCAAGATCTCCCTCTGCGATGCCCTGATCGTCCGCAGTGGCACCAAGGTCACTCGCGAGGTCTTCGAGTCCTCTGCTGGCCGTCTCCGTGTTGTTGGACGCGCTGGGGTGGGGATTGATAACGTCGATCTCTCTGCTGCCACGGAGCATGGATGCATTGTCGTTAATGCTCCCACGGCGAACACTGTTGCCGCTGCTGAGCATGGGATTGCGCTGCTTGCGGCGATGGCTCGCAACATCGCGCAGGCTGATGCCTCTCTTAAGGCTGGTTTGTTCCTTCTTTCCTTTTGATCCTGATTGCCATTTCTGTTAATATTTTGCGTAAATTTGTTATTAGGTGTTGCAAGATTTAAACTTGAAACAAATGGATGTTATGATTTTTTTCAGTGAATATCATTTGTTTGTTCAATGTTTCTCGTCATAGTTTGTGATCATTTGAGGTGTTTTATTGTAGATCTTCTATAACAATTTAGGTACCATTAAGCTTTTCTGACACCTTTCTAATTGTTAAAATTTGGAGATTGATTGCTTTGTTAGCCCTTTTTTTTAATCGAGGTCAATGATTCTGGATGATAGAATATATATATATATATATATTCTGATTCTTTTGATGCAATAGATCCATCAAGCTTTCAGGAAAGTTTTCTTATAGGACAAGGTTCCTTGGAATCATGTATTGGGTATTTGTTAATTCTGATTTTGTTTTGGAATCATGGTTCTGATTTTGAATTATCATTCTTTCGAATGTTTTAGGAGTGATAGATGGTTGAGAATGAAATGGATTTTTGTGTATCTTGTGGATGAAATAGTGCATAAGTATTTATGATCTTGAAAACAATAGGGAGGGGTGAGGCCAATAGTTGAGAAACATTAGAGAGAGAAAATTCCCTTTGGATTTCCACCCAGAAAGAAATTGAACCATACTATTGGTATTGATCACTGTGACAGGTCTGAAAATTCATGGGATATCAGAAAGGCGATTGTTTTATAAGATTTTTCATGTTGTTTGGTCATTAGCAACGAATATCACAATGAAGTTGTGATTCTGTTGTTTATTTGATAATCATTTGCATTTGTTTTGATTGATATTTAACACCCACCAACCTGATGATTATTATGATGCAAAAGTATGTGCCTAGCCCAATGCCTGCCATTATTATTATAAAAATAATATACTGGGTGTACGCGTAGTAGGCTCAACAGTTCTTGAGAAAGAAAGACAAAAGCACACACCCTTTTATTAGCATATAATTTGTCTGTTCATAATTATTAGTGTATATATATAAATGGTTGGATATGCTATATAGTGATGGTAATGAAAACGTGAATCCAAACTCAACCTAAGTTAGATCATTTGTTTCATTATTGGATTCAACAACCCTTATGCACCATGTTTACTATGTGAATAGATGGAGCAGTTGTACCAAACATTTTTTGGTGCATTCTGGTGATTTCCTAAATATAGGGAGGCCCATTTATAATGTGGTGGGCTTTTTGACCACATGTTTTTTTACTCAAGTAGTTATTTTATTACATGGCTAAGTAAGCACCAAGATTAGGAATCTTCTCCTTCTCCGGTAAGTGTCTAAAAGATAACAAGGTCACTGTAAAATTTTCTTAGATTTGGTTAACCCGGCATTCCTTATAGCTTAACATCTTTGAGAGACTTCTCCTGCGACCCTTGTTGTTTAAGTTGAATACCTGATCCATCTGAAACTAGAATATGCATATGTGCATTTTACCTGCTTGAATATGTGTTCCTTGTAGCTTTTCCCTATCTAGCCTCACATATCTCTTAATATACAGAACATGAAAAATGATGCAGGGAGCCCAAACCATGCAATGTGCAGTCTGAGCGACTGTTGTTTTAATTTCAGGTAAATGGCTGCGGAGCAAATATGTTGGTGTGTCACTTGTCGGTAAAACACTTGTAGTGTTAGGCTTTGGAAAAGTTGGATCTGAAGTTGCCAGGCGTGCTAAGGGGCTAGGGATGCATGTTATTGCGCATGACCCTTACGCTGCTGCAGATCGTGCTCGCGCAATAGGAGTAGAGTTGGTGACCTTTGATGAAGCTATTGCAACTGCAGATTTTATTTCTCTGCACATGCCTCTTACTCCTTCCACAGCAAAGCTTCTCAATGATGAAACTTTTGCAAAGATGAAGAAAGGTGTGCGTATTGTAAATGTTGCTCGTGGTGGAGTGATTGATGAAGAAGCCCTGCTTAGAGCACTGGATTCTGGAATTGTTGCACAGGTACCCTCATTGTTTTTCATTTTATGTTTTATATCACATTTAAAACCCACTTTAAATGTTTACAATATATTTTTTGGTCGAGTAGGCTGCTCTTGATGTCTTCACAGAAGAGCCTCCATCTGCAGACAGCAAGTTGGTGCTGCATGAGAATATAACAGTGACACCACATCTTGGTGCTAGCACAGCAGAAGCTCAGGTCTGCAGAACTGTTTGTATTTTGTAATTACACTGTGACTAATTCTATATTGTCAGTTTTATTGCTGAACCATTCCTTGCATATGCAATATTTAGGAAGGAGTGGCTGTTGAAATAGCAGAGGCTGTTGTGGGAGCCTTGAAAGGTGAGCTTGCTGCAACTGCAGTGAATGCACCAATGGTTCCTGCTGAGGTATGATGCTCTCAAAACCCTTTCGTGAACTAATTTAATGGAGTAATATATTTCTTGATAACGAGCAACTAGCTAGCAAGTAAATACCTGGAAAAAAACCATTTCTTGATGTTCGGGATTGGCAAACTTGAGGAACTAACAGCTAATTAAGTTATATTAAGCTCATTGTGATCATAAGAGGGTTAGCCCTTTCCGTGCTCTTTTTTTTTTTTTATTTAGAATCAATTGAGCATTTGTCCTTCAAAATTTCTTTTTCGATGGATGCTGCGCTGATGATCCAATTACTGATAATTGTTTATTCATTTGTTTCGAACTTGCACATGAATGCCTTTTTTAATTGGATCATGTGCCAAGATGCTAAGCATTTTCCTGATTACTAATTGACCACTATCCATCTTCATTTCTACTCTAGGTACTTTCGGAACTTGCACCCTTCGTCATTTTGGCAGAAAAACTTGGTAGGCTTGTGGTTCAACTTGTTGCTGGAGGCAGTGGTGTGAAATCTGTGAAGGTGACCTATGCATCTGCAAGAGCTCCTGATGATCTAGACACCAGGTTGCTCCGCGCAATGATCACTAAGGGTCTGATCGAGCCAATATCAAGTGCCTTTGTCAATCTTGTCAATGCTGATTTCATAGCCAAGCAACGAGGGGTTCAAATCACCGAAGAGAGAATTTTGTTGGATGGTTCACCTGAGAGCCCTCTAGATTTCATACAGGTTCGGATTGCCAATGTGGAATCGAAATTCGCTAGTGGCATCTCAGAAACAGGTGAAATCAGTGTTGAGGGCAGGATAAAGGACGGCATTCCTCACCTGACCAAGGTTGGAACATTTCAAGTGGATGTGAGCATGGAAGGGAGCTTGATCCTGTGCAGACAGGTCGACCAACCTGGGATGATTGGCACGGTCGGGAATATCTTGGGTGAGCAGAACATTAATGTGAGTTTTATGAGCGTCGGGAGAATCGCTCCTCGGAAGCAGGCAGTCATGGCAATTGGTGTCGATGAAGAACCAAGCAAAGAATCACTCAAGAAGATTGGTGAGATTCCAGCGATAGAGGAGTTTGTCTTCCTCAAGCTGTAGTTCTATCGTCTTCGAACTCTCTCGACACGAAATTTTGAGATGGTTTTTTTTGTAGCAAACCTAGGGCCATTTTGGCACTTGTTCAGTTTTCAAATTACAGGCTTGTTTGTGATGCAAGAAAAATAATAATCAAACCGCTGATGTTGTTATTGATTTCACATACTGAGCACAATTGGTAATTGAAATTTAGCACAAGAGGGGAAATGATATTGTAGCCTGGTGCTGCTTTGATGTGGTTGGAACAATGTTGGAATGAGAGTTGGGAATTCAAATTTTATTGAAGGCTTTTTCAGAGATTTAGCATGGCTAGTAATTTTGGTTTTATCACTCAAACTGATCAAATTTATTGTAGTTCATATTCAAGCAAACTTTTTGATAGCAAAACTAATAATGCAGGTAATTATTAGTCGGAAATAATCACTGATTGTCTTTGATACATTTGTGTGCAATCAGTTTGTTGGCATTTCTAGTATACATGAGAGCTATTCCATTGTATATACTAACCATCTTCATCTAAATTTTGTGACATTTTAACAATGAAATGCTTGCATGTTTCCTTGTCAGGAACAAACCCCAGTTTCAACATCCTCTTCTGCAGCTCAAACATGTCTATCACATTACTGCATGCACTCAAGAGTGTATTGAAACTCCATTGATCCAATATCTTAAACTTGAGCACAAAGTAACCGATGATCGATTCGGCTTTGCTGAAATCCCTTTCCCTGCAAAATCCATCAACCAATGCAGCACAAACAGCAGAACCAGGAACAACATTAGAGTTTACCATGTCCATCATCAACTGCTCCCCATCCACGCTTCTGTTCAATCTACACAGGCAGCAAATAATAGCCTGATAAGTATCCAAATCAGGCTTCACAGATCTTTCAGCCATCTCATTCTTCATATCCAATGCATCTCTAATCAAATCAGCTTTGCAAAAGGCTTGAATTACTAAATTATATATCTCCAAATCCGGACAATGCCCATCCTCCGACATCCATTTCAACAGTTGCCTCGCCGCATTCGGCCTCTCTTCCTTGCACAAAACTCCAACAAGCTGCTTATACACATCGAACGGAACAACAACGTCTAACCCGCGCAGCTGCACAATCAAATTCAAGCAAGATAGCACCTTGCCGCACTTCACATGCGCATCAACAAGCACACTGCAAGTGAATCCATCCGGTGATACACCGTGTTGAACCATCTCCTGCAACAACTTCCTGGACTCCTTGATCTCACCATGCATACAATGCCCAGCAATAAGAGAATTAAAGGCAACACAATCCGGTGCTAAACCTCTTTGAAGCATTCCATCAAACAGTTGCCGTGCTTTCTTGGTCCTCCCATCTCTACACAATCCCTTGATCAAAATAGTGCAAGAAACCAAGTCAGGCTCTACTCGTCTCTTGCGCATAACATCAAACAGATGCAATGCATCATCTGTTCGCCCTGCCTTGCAATACCCATCGATCAGAGTGTTATATGTGATCACATCGGGGTCGAATCCATGGGACTCCATCTCCTCCAAGAAATCCCAGGCTCTGCTCGTACCGTGGCCTCGACACAGCGCGTGGGTCATGATGTTGAAGGTGTACGTGTTGGGCAATACTCCAGCACGCCGCATTTGCTCATAAACCTGCCAGCATTGATCAAGGTGTTGACTTTTCACGAGAGCGTGGAGGGTGGAGTTGAAGGCATTGGCGTCGACCACGATTCCGATGGAGAGAGCTCTCTGGCATGCGTCAAGAGCGGCGTGGAGCATCCCTGACCTAACGTAGACCTTGATTAGCATGCCGAAAACCGCAGGATTTGAATTGCAGATTGATGAGGAGGAGACGAGGGAGGCGAAAGCGTCGTGGTTGGGGTGAGCGCGGACGAGGTCGGAGAGGGTGAAAAGGGCGAGGGAGAAGAGACGAGAGGAGGTGAGGATGTGGGCAAGAATGGAGTGGGGAAGAGGGGAGAGAGGGTGGAGAAGAGGACGGGAAGTAGCCCATCGGAAGAAGCGGAAGGAGGGGAGAGGGAGGGATTGGGAGCGGAGGAGGATGGAGGAGATGTCGTCGGGTCGGAGGTAGGGAAGTAGAGCGGCTTCTTCATGGTCGGAGAGGAAGGGGATGGGATGATGAGCAGCTTGCTTGACCCTGGAGGAGATGAGATCAATGGCAGCGTTGCGAAGGCGAGGTATTAGTGTTTGAGGGGGAGGAGAAGAGCTTGGGATGCTCGGAAGGGAGGAGGTGGAGGAGGTTCTCCGGCGAGAAGCGGAGGAGGAGGAGGTGGTTCTGGGTTTTAGCGGGAGTCTGGCAAACATCAGTGGCACAGTGGACGGCCGAGATTTTAGAATAGGTTTTTGATAGAGGAGCAATATGGGGCCCACTAAAATATTTTTATTATTATTATTTAAATAATTATATTTAATTATTTGTTTTTTTTTTAATTATTGAGTATAAAAATTGTAAGAAAAATTTACTATGAATGTATATGGAAATATCAGCAAAGTGGAGGTTCATGGAATTGTCAAGAGAGCAGAGTAGTAGCTCTAAATGATGTAGTTTTACAATTATGAGTTTTTTAAAATTGGATAAATAGTAAAAATTAATTGAATTACAAAAATATTAAAAAAATATTACATTATAGAAAATAAAATATAGATGATAAATTTATATCAATGAATGATTTATGTACTACTAAAAATATGAAAAAATATTATAAAATAAAATATAGATAATCATTTTTGTGCGATCATTAAACAATCAAAACACAGTGAAAGATGAAAGAAAAGTGTAACTGAAATTTTCAAATATTAACTATGCAAAAAAATCATTCAGTGTGACATTCTAACGAATTAAATATTAAATTTTATCTTTTGTGTCCGAAATCAAAAACTAATTGTATATATTAAACTGATGTAATAAAATATTAAGGCCGAGTTTGAAAGGCTGGGAATTGATACTTTTGCTTTTGGTTTCTTCAAATTCAAACATATACCCATATACCTTAAAATGCATTAAAAATCAAGATTTTAACTACAAAAATTTTCAGTGGAATATAATTAAAATTTTGGGGATTCACTTTTAGCAATAAAAGACTGCTTTGGACATATAAATTGGCAGAATTGAGAAACAACTTAAATGTTTAAAAAAAAAATGAAAAATCAAGTTTTATTAACTATAATTAAGGTGCACACATTCACATTTAAAATAAACTTCATTGTCATTGGTTTTTGCATCAAGGAGACAGTATCAAAGTGCAACACTGTAAGCCATATATTGATGAGATTAAATTACTACCCCAAATTTAAAACAATAAAAAATAGAATGAAAATATTCATGAAAGAAGACAGTGAAGCATAGTGGAATCCCACAAAGGCCATTGGAATGGGATGAGATGAGGGGTGTGGCAGCATCCAAGCAGAATGAACTGGCTGTAAAGCAAATAAGCAAAATAATGGCCATGAACAAGGCCCCCCCAAAGTTGTCATCCTTTTTTTTTTTTTGTTCCTCTGCAACTGGCCATTTCAAAAGCCAGATTCTCTGTTTCTTTGGTCTTTGAAGCTGACATCCACTCTCATCTCTTACACTTAACAGTGTGAAAAATCAAAACATATCCGGAGTAGATGTTTTTGACTCCTAGTATCTCATCCAGATTAGTTTAGAGCTCTCATTTTAAATTAGTTTTTTTTTTTTAAAGTAAATAAGATAATTTCAAGTATAGATCACAAATTTAAAATTAAAATATTTTTAGTCTTTTGCATATATATTTTTTTAATCCAAAGAGGTTGTTACATTTAGAAATTCTGTGATAACTCTTACATATGTGACAGCTTGTTAAGTTTGGTATTATATCTTCTTTCTGTTTTTTATGTCTTGTTTTCTAACATAAAATATAGTTTTTTTTTTTTTGTTAGTTTTATTCATAACTCCTTGACCTTTAACTCATTTAAAATTGTGTCCACACTTATGATTAGACTCAAATTATATTGGGTTATTAGAAAATTGGAGTGATTTTATAACACAAGAGTGACAAAACGGTTATTGGATTACTTGGAGATAAATAGTAATATTTCAAGGTTAAATAGATAATTAAATTTAATTATCTCTTGGCAACACCTAATAATTATATTCACACAATCAAAAAAGTTGAAATTATCTATTCACTGCTCTACAAACAAAATATTCTCTTAGACACAAGATTCTCAATTTTATATAAATAATTACAGATTTTTAAAACCATTAACAAACTATCAAATCAATACATATGTACCCAAATACTAGTCATTAGCCAAAAAAAAAAAACACAAAAAATAACAACAGTATTACTTGTGAAAATTTTATTAATTATACACAAGACTATTCTCACAAATTTTCCCTGAAAAAAATAAACCAGGGTCTTATGTGCAAAAAACTCCCTCACTAATCCACACACACCTTAATATATATATATAATAATAATAATAATAAATATATAGTAATTAACCAGAAAACCCCTCGTTTTCCCATATAATTAAATTTATCTCCCTCCCTTCCCGGACCCATAAACCTGCTTACAAACCCACTTAGGCTTCTGCTCCGGCGAGCAAAGCCCCACAGTCTTCGGACAACTCTCCAAACAATTATCTCCAAAGCTCCCCGTCAACTCCTCGCCGGCGCCGGCGAGGAAACCCTCCGGCACCCTCCCATTCAAGTAGTTACCATCCAAGAACAACCTCTTGAACGGCACTCCCTTCTTCTTCTCATAATACTCTCTGGGAATCCCACCTCTCAACTTGTTATACCTCACCGACATCGCCGCCATCGCCGGAAACCCTGCCAACCCCACCGGCAACTCACCTGAGAGCTTATTATAACTCAAGTCCAACGCCACCAACCCTTGCCCGCCGGCAACGGCGCTGCCACCCTGAAAGTTCAGTGCAGTGAAGCTGTTGTTAGATAAGTTGACTTGCTGTAATGAAGGGAGAAAGAGAAACCATCCTCCAAGAACGCCATTGAAGTTGTTAGAGCTGAGCTCGGCGACCTGAAGCTTGGAAAGAGGGTGGAAAGTGGAGGTTGTGATGGAGCCGGATAAGGAGTTAGATTTGACAGCGAGTGTGATGAGGTTGGGAGGAAGAGAAGGAGGGAGAGGACCGGAGAAGTGGTTGAAACTGAGGTCAAGAGTGGAGAGAAAAGAGAGGGAGGAAAGAGATGGAGGAATGGAGCCGGAAAAGGAGTTGTGAGAAAGGTCAAGAGTTGATAAAGAGGAAAAGGAGGAGAAGAAGGAGGAAGGGATAGGACCTGAGAAGGAGTTGTGGGAAAGGTCAAGAGTGGAAAGAGAAGGAAGGGATGGGAGAGAAGAAGGGAGGGGACCTTGAAAGGAGTTGGAAGAGAGGGAGAGGAAGGAGAGGGAGGGAAGGGAGAGAAGGGAAAGAGGGAAAGAGGAAGAGGAGTAGCCGGCAGGGTCAAGAGAGATGGAGATGATGTGGGAGAAGGAGGAGGAAGAGGAGGAGGAGGAGCAGGAGAGTGCGCAGAGGAAGTGGGAAGGGGTGGAAGGATGACAAGGGTCGGAGGAGAAGTTCCAGGAAGAGAGGCAGGAGAAGGAGGGGATGGAGGATGGGTGGATGGAAGAGAGGAAGGAGGAGAGAGCTTTGATGTCAGAAGGGGAAGTGGTGGTGGTGGAGATGGAGAAGGGGAGAAGGAGGAGGAGAAGGAGAAGGAGAAGGAGAAGGGACATGGTTGTGTTTTTTGGGTTTGGAGGAGAGGAAGTGTCGGTGTTTGGGTTTATTGACAGGGGTTGGCGAGGTTATAGGGTGGAGGTTTATTATTATTATTATTATTATTATTATTTAAATTTTTTTGGTTGATGAAAGCGAGATAAACGCTATATACATAAGGGGACATGCACATGAACTGGGAATTAATCATCTAACTTACCCTCGGTCAATTAGAAATGAGAAGTTTGGGTTGTAAACTAGCACTTAAACTAGTGATCTGTTATCATTATTGATTCCAATCAGTTTTAAACTCAAGACTTTTTGAATGCCAAGCCTTCATTTTTTGAGATAAGGCCAAGTACTATTAAACTACAAGTCATTTGATTATTATTATTAATTAATTATTTTGGTTGATGTGGATTTGAATTTATATTAAAAAATAAAATTACCAATAACTTTATAATCTATTGACATTGGGGGTCCATGGCTTTTGGGTGACGGGGGATATGTACACCGTTGTTGAGTTTTTTTATAGACCAGGAGGTTTATTGTTTAGTGGCCATGTGAAGCAATATGACTTGTCCATTTTGTAAAAAAATAAAATAATAAAATAAAAGTTATTTGTTATTTATGTTGTTAAACAAGAAGAGACTTAGCATGATGATTTGCATCCATTTATTTTGGTATTGAACCGGCAAGTCCTTGATTTGTTAATCAATGTGTAATACATTTTATGTAGATAAGCATAAGTGATAATTAAAATATTTTAGTTAATTTATTTGAATAATTATAAAATTTCTCTATATGTGTGTGGATGTATGGGTTGCCGATATTTCGAAAGGACTAAAATGTGAAATAGATCTAGATACTTGTGGTGGAAGTAAGAGAGACAGTTTAATGGTGAGACTAGCAAATGTCTCCTGTGACAATAATAAAATAAATATGGACAAATAATTCAGCTACACTTGCATGAACTTGCATTTATGCATAAACACAATGCTATGTTTTTCTACAATCTTTTGCCAAATGTTCACATTTGGTTTGACGTTAGTTTCATGAATAGACAACTCTATATTTTGGTTCAATTGTTCATATTTGGATTCACAATTAATGAGCGTGGCAGAGGTTATAGTAATATAGTTAAAAGAATTACTTTTTTTTTGTGTAAAAAATTTATCAATTGACTTTTCAAATCATCATAATACTCTCCTATTTACTTCTCTTGGTATACATGATTTGGAAAGTTTCATATATTTGTTTGGTGAAATAATAATACAAGGAAAAAAAAAATCTATATATCTTTTTTAAAATTGTAAATTGATCCATAAAAAAAATTTTTGTTGGGACATGCACTTTAAATAGTTAGAATTTTTTTTCATAATAATATATATTATTTGTAGTTATTAAAAAAAAATTAGGTTTCTAATTTTCTAACATAAATTTTGAAATCAATTATTAACTAACCAAATTTACTTGCCAAATAACATTCATGATAACAACTTTTTGGTTTATTGACATCATATTCCTGTGTAGAAAGTTCATATCCTTTACCAATAAAATAAGTTTGAACCTTAACTCACAGTGTCACACAGATCAAAACATAAGAGTGTGATAATAATTTCATATCTATACACCCCTAACGTGACTTGTTTATTTTATATAAAAAAACATATATATTTACTTTCATTCAAAAAAACCATGAACATTAAGGTAACGGAAAAAAGGTTAATTATTATTATTATTATTGAAATTGAATTATATAAAAATAAACTAATAATTTTACCTCTCATTGAAATCATAGAATATATGAGGAAAATTTATTGAGTTCCTAAGTTTGGCAATGTTTTTCATATGCTCGGATTCATCTGTTTGGATTGGTATCAAGAGTGCATGCCTTTTTTCCTTTTTTTGTGAATCAAACTTTTTTTGGCGCTCACCACCATCGTCTAGCTCTAATCATTAATGAGTTGAACTCATGACATTAAGAACAATGCATATGGAATATTGGTTGTGTAAATATATACAATAAGTTCCATATTTATTTAAATAAGTATTGGGCATATATATTAAGAAAAAAACATCATCTTGGCATCACAAGATGAAACTCTTGACCAATATATATATATATATATATATATATATATATATTTGTGTATATACATATTTTTTTTTTGAGGTAATATACATAATTTTTATTAATCACTTTTATCGTAGAAAGATAATAACTCTTTTATAACTCCCTTTCCTAATAGTTGAAACAGGTGGGTTACCTATTTTATTTTATTTTTTAAATTTATTATGCAAATTTAATTAACAACTTATGGTAAAATGCCATCTCAAATTATATTAGTGATAAAAGTTAATTTTTACCCTCTTCTAAATACACTTATTTGTAGAGATTTAGTAGATGATTATTTTAATGCTTAACTGAAGGGAAAATTTGGTGAAAATATCAAAGTTTAAATTAACTATATTCTTCAGAAAATGGGCTAACGGAAAATATAAATCGGAATACATGTATAGAATTATGAAGGAGAGAGATGAAAAATACTATAAATAATATTAATGTAAATAAAAGAGTTTATAAACTAAATTACAAGTTTTATACCTATATATTTCAATTAAAAACAAAACAACCTCATTTCTATTTCATTCTCTATTTACACTGACATGACATATCTCTATTTTATTTCATTATAACTTGATTTTTTTTAAATTTCCTAATTTATCTTTTTAATTAGTTAATTAATTAATAATTTAATCCTATCAACTTACTTGGACCTTTGTTAAAAACTTGTTTCAATCTAAATAAAAGAAAATAAAATTACAATTAAAATATAGCTTAAAAGATATGAAGCAATATATCACTCATATTTTTTTTCTTTCTATAAATATGGAAGCCACATGTTAAGGGGCATGTGTAAATCTTCTAAGTATACAATGTGTCCTCACCACAAGCTATAATGCGATAGGTTTGTGTTTTATTTATTTAAATTTAAATTTAAATTTTTTATTTTTAAAAAAATCAACTTATTTCAGTTTTTTCTTGTGAAAACCCAAAACCACTCCTTAAAAAAAAAAATAATAATAAATGAAAATAAAAATAAAAATAAAAATAAAAATAAAAATTGTATGGTGGTAATGATCAAGTACCAAGATATTAATATGGTGGTCGTTGATAGTGTTGGTGGCACCACCGAAAGAAAGATAAACATGATTGAATATAGATATGGGTTAGGTTTAGTGGAGCCAAAGCTCTCATTTGACTTAAAATTGAAGTTTCCTTCCATGATTAGTTAGTTTATCTCTAACTAATCCTTTGTTCTTTTGTCACACTTTTATTTATTAGTCTCCTCCCAGATCCAATCAGTCTCTTTCTCTGAATTATTGCACATTCATTGTGAAGTTAAGATATAATATGTACCTTCCTTTTTTTTATTTCAAAATTATATATAAAAAAAAATTCTAGAACATCTGTCGGAATGGAATAATAGTAATAATAATAAAATAATAATAATAATAATAATCAAAACTTTCATGTTTTTTTTCCCATTTTTTTATGCTACATCTCTTAGCTTAGTAGAGTTGAAAAAAAGCAAGGATAATTTTTAAAAAAATTACTTTTTACTATATTAAAAAATAAAAATAGTAAGAAAAGGATTGGATTGTTTAAACACATGCTTTTGAATTTAAATTTTTGTTTATATAAAAAACACTCTTGCGAGAGACCTGCTTTTTTATAGGGCTTCCAACATGATACTCCAGACTAATTTAAAACCTGTAACTTTTAAAAAATCAATGAGCCAAACACCAAAATAAATTACATAAACATATTTTATAAAATAGTACTGACATTAACACTATTTCTAAAATAAATTCCATAAACATAATTTATAAAACCTATACATAACCATGTATATATATTTATAAATTTCTTATATGTATTAGTAATATAGTTTTTTTAGAATTAAGTACTCGCAGTAAGAGTTTTTTTTTTTGTCACTCTCCGAATCTAAGTACAATTAAAGTCTAGTCCAAAAATAAGGTCCAGGTATTCTAGATCCAAAACTATGAATCCAATTACAAATTGGGCCTTCATTCATAGTCCCATATTGCAAACTCCTACATTTTGCACAAATTGGACCCGGGAAAACGGCCCATCTCATAGTTTTAAATGGGCTCATAGTTTAGCCCAAGCCATTGTTCATTAACGTAGCCCAATTCAATATAAAACGAGCTTTGAAGCTAAACTCGTTTAGATCCAACTCTGTCCTTATAACCCTCCGCTTTGCCATTGCTCGCCGTCTCCTCTACGGCGTAGTCCTCGCCGGCGGCCATCGTTCCGGTCTCTCCCTTCTCCGATCTCTTCCGACGTACTCCCCCGCCGGCGGCTGTCATTGGCTCATCCTCCCTTCAGCTCTGTAACTGATTCGATCACAGCAAGGTATATAGATAGTGATCGCTTATGGTTTCATCTAGCGTGCGGTTTTCTCAAATAGCTTTGCTACTCTCATGAATTTCTTAATGATTTTTTGATCGAACTATCTCTGTGATAGAATGTAAGTTGGGGTTTGGATTTGTTGATGTTTCATTGATTTGAATTTTTGGTTAATTTGAATTATAATTTTGAAGGTTTCTAGTGTATAGTAATATAAGAAGCATCTCATCCAACTTCAAACAATCAATGCTATCAATGCTATCAATGGTGATGTAGATAATTTCAGAAGAATTAGTTGAACTGTGGAGCTATATATTGTTAATAGATAGATTTTGTTTTCATGCTATGATGATGTTTAGTTATTATGAGATAGTGCGGACGGTTGCTATGTTATTAAGCCATTAATCTCCAACACATTATTTGTGAAATTATTATTTTAGTTGTGGTAGAATTATCTGGAAATTGCCAAAGCTCATGGCAATTAGGCATATTATTTTATTTCTTTCATTCATTTTTGCACGAATGAAATTTTCTTGTTCAGCACGTTGATCACCACGTTTGCCATGTCCCAAAACTGTGCATCAATGTAGCATCATAATAAATTTTAATAACCAATGATGGGAAGTAAGACACATTTTATTGCTCATGTGAATTTGATTTGCTTAGTTCAAACTTGAAACCTTGAAAGACATGATTCCCTTCAAAGAATATGTTTGCTTTATTTATACGGTCTCTTTATTGTCTTGTTTAAGCCAAGATATAATGTTACTCTAGGCTCTTTTTTGTTTCTAATATAGAGCAGTTTTTAAGATCTCCATAAACCTTTAATGCATTTCCTTTTCCTTGAAGATACTGAGGTATATCTTTGCAAAATTTCTCAATATCCACATATTTTGTCACTGCTGAAAAGTTGTTCTGTGATGGGACTGACGGGTTTGAGGTAGACCCTTCTCTCAGCTGTTTCATTCTCCTACTTTTTCAATTGCAGCCTATTTTTATTTGATGTATGTGTTAACCATTCCTCACTGATATCAAGCAGTTTAGCTTTCTCTTACCGCTTTAAAGACTTCTCTTATAGGGAAAAGAATTGGTTTATCGTACTCTTTTGGCATTGTTTTTGATTTCTAGAAGGATTGGGATCTAAGCAGTAAAGTGATTTTTGGTAATTAAGTTCCACGTCAGTGTTAGGCGTCAGCTGTATGAACGAAATTTACTACTGGCTCAATTAATCATGTGAAATAAGAGTTTATCCTAATCAAGCTAAGAAACTAATAAAAGGAAATTGGCTGGGGAGCGCTATGTCTGCCTTCTACTCGTGCTGACCTTGTATATATGAATTTGTTTACTAAGATGTAGGTGTCAACTATTGCTGGAGGTAGGCCATTAACTAATTTGCACATGATTGGCCATGAGAAACGCTTTTATACCATTGTTTCAGCATCTTGTCAATATTGTCTAGGGAGAAAATTAAAATCTAATACATCGTATCCATATGTGGTCCACTTTAACCAGATATCATGACATCACATGATAGTTTGATGTGGAGATCATTTACTGGTCTTGACAAAACATAGATTGAGATATGTGTGTTTGTCTCGTAATTTATTAACCCATCTTTGACAGCTGCATTTAACTTTTCTATCACTAAGCACTGATGCAATTTCTGCCATTCATGTATCAAAGCTTGAATGGTTTAATGAGTTTTAATATCAATCTTTTAGTTCAGAGGCGAAGGAGGATCTTACAAAATGTTCCTGATTTGTTATATTCATAAACCATTCAGTAGCTGCTCTGTAATTGGCTACTGTAGTCATGCTTTTAGTGCTAACAAACTTCAAGATGCTTGACTATGATTAGTCAGAATAACTCTCTCTATATGTCAATTATAACAATCTTTATGTTGAATGATGTTGTGATCTTCTTGTCCCCAGGGCTTGCTTGCTTAGTGGCAGTTATGGGTATCGATGGATGGTAGGAATTTTGAGGTTGACAAAGAATATGACAATCATGTTGTTTTGGAGGCCTTTTTCAATTCACCATTCTTGATTAGCAACTCATAGAAATAAATTTTCTAAATCAAATTAAACCATTTATGTACAACTATTTAATCTGATCTTTTGGGTATTCTAATCTTTATGGTAAGTCCTTGTGATCCTAGACCACATATATTGTGTGCTGAAAGGATAAAAAGCAGCCAACAGGGATAACATCTTCAGAATAAAATTTTATTCTTTGTTTTTGTAGTTGTTATTTGACACTTTTTTGTTGAAATTTGAAAACAATGAAATGCTGTACAATTTCTCTCCCAAATTGTATTTCAATTATATAATCTTAGCTGATTATTTTTGTAATGTTGTTCTAAGTGTAGCTATCCCACAACATTCCTCTCAGTTTAACACTTTGAATATGTTTAGCATTTGATATTTGCTTATATGAGTGTCTTGCTTATAGAAATTTGTTGAACTTTTACTTTCACTTTTTAGGCCTAGCTCTGGAAGAAAGGAAAAATCAAAAGGTTCTAAAAGCAAGCTTGAAAAGAAATGTCAGTTAATTGAAAGTGAGTCTTTATATGAAAGTTAAATTATTAAAGAAGAACACCTTATTATGAAGGTTCTTCATTTAGTGATCCTTTTAGCTGCTACTTATTTAATTAAATTCATTACACTTATTTTTCATGTAATTTCTGGAAGCTTTTCTATGGGCCACCTTTGATGGTGTCAGAAATGGACAGACTTGAATAATTGATCGATTGAATCTGAATCTTTGTTCTCATAACAGCTAACACTTATAGTTAATGAAATGCTGAATAGATAATGCCACACTATTCTGCTCTTTGTTTTCAATTAAAAAGGTTAGCTTGGTGCCACTGTTCTATTTATGCTTGAGTAACAACATTAAGTTCAAGCTTGACAAAATGTTTGAAAAAAAATCCATGGAGCTCATTCCTGCATTCTTTGGTCTATCTAGCAACCATTCCTTGCCTGAGAAAAAAAAAGCCAATTCACTATCTTGTACTTTTGCATCATTAAAATAGGTTACACTCATGCTTTTCCTTGTGATAAGGACTACTAGATTATTCATACATGTGCACTTTATTGGCTACTATATTTCTTGGCCAGAGGGTGATCCTGCATTTGTTCTTTTATTTCTAGTGTACTTATGAATCTGATTTAATCTTTACCTTCAAAGTTCACTTTTGAGCTAGTTGCCTCTCATAGTTCCTTCTAGAACCTGTTGCAGTGAAATATTATTTCCAACCTCAAGCATACTTTATTGAATGAACTTTTCTAGACCAAAACATTGTTGATCTTGGATAAATCATTTAGATAGCTGTGAAGAAAAACTGTGATTAAATTAAAAAAAAAAGGAAAAATAATAGACTTCTTAGTCCTTCATCAAAATCTTAGTTATGCAACTTTTGTGTAATGATTCATGACAAGAAAAATGGGAATCTCTACATGAATTATACTGGAATCTAATGACTAATTTTGATAGTTGAGCAACACCTGTAACTCCAATTGTGTGAAAATATTTTCTGAATAAGTGGAATGTTCTACTCTTTATTTGATGTGATTTATGATGCACTTTTCTATTACTTCCACCATAGTGAGTGTCCAGTTTTGCTTTGATACACTTTATAGTCCATCATCTCTCCTCCAAAATTGATTTTATGACTTTCTGGTTTGACTCACAGAGCTTAAAGATTCTGCTGTTTCACTAAGTGTGAAGAAGTCCATTGGCAAGGTGCTATTTTTCTCTTTATGCATGATATTTCTAGCAGTTATATTGTGCTTTGAAATTGTTTGACACCTCAAGGATTAGTGCCAGCACGCCATTTATATGTTCTACTTCATGCTTGAATTCTGCAAAACTATTCATTAATCTATATTTCCATACTTTTTTCTCTGACTGCTTTCTCTATGTTTTTTGAAACAATATTGCTTTATGATCTGATTTTTGCTGGTTCAGCTCAATCCTGTTCAAGATTATCATTTCAATTAAATAAATCAGAAGATTAGCCACACCTTTACTTTTTTATACACATGATATGATTTTTGGTTTGTGATGCCAGCATGATGCAATCTCGAACTTGTTTTTATGCTCTCTGCGCATCCAGACTGTTTTGCAATATTTTACCTTTTGTACTTCAACATGAAGTCGTCTTTAATCAAATTTGCATGTAATACTATCACAAGTTTTACATAATTTTTAAAGGCATATTGCAAATTACTTCATGTTACAACGATTTCTGTGCACCATGTTCAATTTCTATCCTCATAGCACAAGTATTAAAATCCTGTCATTTTCAGCATAAGTCATTTCAGAACTTTCCACTTGGTTGTGCATTTCAATTTACATTCTAACCAATCACTTTTTTACTATTTTAGAAGACAAAACCAAGAAGCCGACAAAAAAAGTTGAAGGCATATGATCTCTCAAGCCTTTCAGAGTTCCTTCCAGACTTGGATGCATCCAAGAAACAAATTAAGGAAACTAATTTAAAGCTGAACAGCAAGTCTAGACTAAAGCTAGTGTAAGTCTCTTGGAGATTCAGGTATATCATGCTGCCATGTTTTTACACAAACAAGTAATTCATCTGCATCTTTGTTTAATTAGGCAAAGGGAAAGTGCGCAACTTAAAGCTGTTCTCAACCATCCAACTTTCCAGATTGATCCGATCTCTGCCATTCACCAGCATCTGGAGAGAACCCAACCTCCGGTTGACCAAGAAAAACTTGCAGGGAAAACAAAGAAGGCGAATAAAAAGAGTGCAAAGAAAAAATCAGCACGAAGTCAAGCTATGGATATCTAACTGTTTAATCCCTTGACAGTTATGGGCAATGTTTTCCAGTGATCTGGTCAGCAATCCAGTTTTTCCATCTGGAATGCAACTCAATAATGACTGTTGTTTTTGTGAAACATGAGCTTCAATATGGTTTTATGTTCTCCAAGTCCGTGTTTTCTGTTATGTTTATCAGTTTTCTACAGAGAAGTTCATTGTTCTTGCATTCTTTATATCATTAGGATGTTTTTTTTGTTTTTTGACAGAGTTTATCAGGAGGAATGTGTTTAGATTGCGTTATATCATATAACATTAATGTACTTACTGGATTGTATCCGATATAAGAAATATGTAATTTTTATAAATTATTTCAGGTTATATATTTTTAATAATGCATTTTATTATCAAACCAGTCATTTCCAGTAGTCTTTAGCTAAATGTAATCAAGTACTTATAAATGTCCTAAGTCTTTTATATATATATATATATTTTGTTTTTTTACGAATTATATATATCAGATTGTGCACACAAGTGGGAATTAATCGTTCAACTTGTGTATTCTTGGTCGGAAACAAAAAGTTTGTGCTGCAAGTCGGCATTTACAATCGTGGTTACCATTATAGCGTTCAACTAGATTTTTTTTTTTAATGTTTTTACTCCCATTTTTACAATAAAATTTGCTAAGAAGCCTTTTTGTTAGTTTTTTGTATTTTGGAAATTGCCAAAAACACCTTGTAAGTTTCGTAATATCGCAAAAAACACCCGTTAGTTTTCAGACTCCTCAAAAACCCCTTCCTTTGAATACAATGATTTTTTTAAACCCCCAAACATCTAATAGTGATTGATAGAGTTAATTTGGAATTTTTTTGGACTGAAATTGTCCCTCATGCGTGGGAGTTATGGCAAGTGTGACGTGGGTTTGACTATAATGCCCTTGAGTACAATGAGTTTCTATTTGAAAACGAAGCTTTCTATTTAAAAATATGAGGTATGAGGTTCCGTTTAAAAAAATGAGTTTCGCTTTAAAAAAATGAGTTTTCTATTTAAAAAAATGAGTTTTTGTTTAAAAAAATTGAGTTTTCGCTTTAAGAAATGAGTTTTTCGCTTAAGAAAAGAGGTTTCGCTTTAAAAAAATGAGGTCTCTGTTTAAGAAATGAGTTTTCTATTTAAGAAATGAGGGTTTTGTTTAAAAAAATGAGGTCTCTGTTTAAGAAATGAGTTTTTTTGCGAGTATTTATCACCCCAAAAATCTCTTTATCATAGCTTGATCCGGGCCAATGAGACAAAGCATGCGCTCACAATCACGACCACGCTGCATGAAAAAAATGGGATTTCATGTTCGAGAAAAAAGGTGCAACCTTTCGATGCCTCTCGCCGACGACGAGGAGCATGCGGTCTTCCCCGAGGTCAACGACGAAGAAGATGAAAGAGATGAGGTCGACGACGTGGGAAGACGATGAAGACGAAGACGAAGACGGGCGAGATCGAACCCCTCATCGGCGCCGCTTCCTCCCTCCGCTCCTCGCCACCGACTTAGGCACCATGGATCCAAACCCCTGAATGATCCCTAACCCTAACCCTATCTGCTATCCATGTTGCGGTCTCCGCAATCGAGAATGGTTCCGCTCAGTTCACTTTCGCTCTTATCCGACGCGTCGCCACCGAAGACCTCACCACTCCGATCGCCGAGGAACGTCGCTAACCGGATCGCCAACGCCGATAAAGATTTTCTCCTTTAAGACCCCACACGAGCAAAGCCACCTTCGAGATCGCCGCCGGATCCGGAGCTCAAGACTCAGCCGTCACACGAGATCGACGACGACGAGATACTCAATGTCCCCTACTCAACGAGGTCTCTGCTTTAAAAAAATAAGCTCTCTGCTTAAGAAATGAGTTCTCTGCTTAAGAAATGAGTTCTCTGCTTATATGCTTGTTTGTCTTTGTTTAACTATCGATGTTTCGCTTTAATATATTGCGCTTACGCTTAAAAAAGTGCTTAAATATCGTTGTTTCTATTTAAATATGTACGAGTGCAACCTTTCGATGCCTTCGCTCGATGACGAGGAGCATGCGGTCTTCCCCGAGGCTCGACTGACGAAGAAGATGAAAGAGATGAGGTCGACGACTGTGGAAGACGATGAAGATGAAGACGTAAGACGCGCGAGATCGAACCCCTCACTCGGCACCGCTTCCTCCCTCCGCTCCTCGCCACCGACTTAGGCACCATGGATCCAAACCCCTGAATGATCCCTAACCCTAACCCTATTGCTATCCATGTTGCAGGGTCTCCGCAATCGAGAATGGTTCCGCTCAAGTTCACTCGCCTTATCCGACGCCGCCATCAAGACCTCACCACTCCGACCGCGAGGAACGCCGCCAACCGGATCGCCAACGCCAATAAAGATTTCTCCTTTAAGACCCCACACGAGCATGCCACCTTCGAGATCGCCGCCGATCCGGAGCTCGAAAGACTCAAGCTGCTCACGCCGAGATCGACGACGACGAGATACTCAACGTCCCTACTCAACGAGGTTTCGCTTTAAAAAAACTGAGGTCTTTGTTTAAAAAAATAAGCTCTCTGCTTAAGAAATGAGTTCTCTGCTTATATGCTTGTTTGTCTTTTGTTTAACTATCGATGTTTCGCTTTAATATATTGCGCTTTACGCTTTAAAAAAAGTGCTTAAATATCGCTGTTTCTATTTAAATATGCATGACAGTGGCCAAGATTAATTGGTTTTATATCCGGGATTAATTTATCATGTAAATATTTGTTTTTTTCTGCTTTAAATATTAATGTTTTTTTGTTTAAAAAAATGAGTTTTATGTTTAACAAAAATGAGGTTTCGTTTAAGAAATGAGTTTTCTGTTTAAGAAATGAGGTTTCTGCTTAAGAAATGAACTCTCTGCTTAAGAAATGAGTTCATGCTTTAAAAAAACGAAATACTCTGCTTTAAGAAATGAGTACATGCAAAAAGGAATGCAAAAAGAATGAAAAAAATGTATGCAAAAGGTTTAAGGGAACGATGATGGAATTTCATAACGCAGGGGGTAAAAAGGAAGTGAAACAATAAAGGAAGGGTTGTCTGAGGTATGCAAAACTCACAGGGGCTGTTTGGGAAGTTTTGAAATTAGCGAGGGGTAAACAGTAATTTTCCCATATTTATAATATCCCACATATCATGAAATCAATCTTTATCTATAAAAGCAAAAAAATAAATAATAATAAAATAATAAAAAAAAATTTAAATTTTTTTTTCTCTTCCCAAACTAGATCTTCTAGTTTCTCCGAGAAGTCATTAACACCAGCAATCACATGTGGGCACGAATCTCAAAGATATAAGCACACATTTAAACCCAATAAGCCCTGATTTCCGATATAAGGTCAGTCATCAATGGAGGTTTCCACCGTCGTCTCCCGTCCCTTCAAGCCCGGCCTCCGCCTTAGGACCTCACCGGCGTCCTCTTGCCTTCGCCGCTGCCAGGGCCAGAGCCTCATCTTCGCCCCTCTCAGGAGTGAAAGTAGGCGCTACTTTCCCTTCGTCCCAAGGGCCGCATCAGGGGCGCTTGACCAGGGCCCTGGTCGAGGCTCCGGCGGTGGGGGCAGGGCACGGAAAGCCTACAAGCAGTCGCAGTCGCAGGCGCAGCCGAATTTTCCAGCGCTGCCTGTGAAGGAGATTGCTTCTGTTGCGGCGCCTGCAGGAGCGTTTCTTGCCATCACCTTTGGTATGCGCCTCCGCTTCTCTTACTAATTTTCTTCTTGGATGATTTAATATTTGTTTGATACTTGTCAGAAATCTTGCATTTTTTAGAAGTACATTGTATGATCTGAGCTTGAAGATGATGTTATTGCAGAAAAGTTTTCTAAGATTTATGCACTTTTTATTTTTTTTTAAATGAGGAAACCTACTTGTGTTTTAAATGCTGAAATAAAAGAGAAAATTTGTCGCTTCCCTTCAGGCTGTGCCTCTCATGGTTGATTAAATATCAGTCCCTTTTTTATTTGATTGTTATTAGAGGATCAAGGATGATTATCTCTGTGATGGTTCATGTGCCTTATTCATTTTGGGCCTTATTTCGGCTTGACATATGGTAGAGGGTTTAGGTCAAGAAGTTTGAATTTAGTTTTTTCTACTTATCATGAATCTGCTATAGTGTATATTCTTATTTAATGCGTTTATCACTGCTTTTAGTTGCCATACGCCAGAGCTGAATGAATACAGATCTGATTATTCATTTCATTGGCTTTTTCAAAGTTCTTTTGTTCCTAGGTGCCAGAACCAATGAATCCATGTTAGTTTCATTTCTTTTTTTTCCTCTTCGGCCTTCTGTAATGATCCTATGTTCCACGTGATCATATTTGGGAATGGGCAATGAATTTTATGGAATTTGCGAACATATTTTATTCTATAAGATTATCAAGATTGATAGCATATTGGCATGATTATTTTCAGCCTTCCATAAAATTCTTGTACCTTTGATGCTTTTAGACCAAAAAAAAAAAATCATATATTTGCATTGGCAAGAGCTTCTAAGCAAACCCAAAAGTGGATAACACTATACATCCATGAAAAGTTAGATTACATCCTGATAGTACTAAAAAGTCTTTAGCTGTAATGTTTCACATTCATATTTAATTGACATTTGATTCCTATCATTCAGTTTGTAATTTTTTTTCTCTCTATTTTTGGATAGGGATCTCATAATTCATCCATTGTATGAAGTAAGAGATAATTTTTGAATGTTGTTGACATTTTACTCAAGAGGTTCAACCCAATATTTGAATGCATGATGTGCAGAGGCCAACGTTTTGAATGCATCAACTTTCTTATATTGAATATAGAACATGGACTGGTCTATCAGCACTGTAAATTGTTAAGTAACTGGAAAATTGTTTCAGTGGAAGTGCCACTCTTCTTCCATATGACACGAGAACTCTGCCATGATTTCTTCTGCCACTCACATGGCTCCTTGTATCCCTTTTATGACATCTTAATAAGCCATTGAATCTTTAAACATGAAATCTGCTGTATCATCCTAATTTATTTATTAATGTGTTTGGTTTGACTTAAAGTTAGAGCAAGTACCTCTTACTGAACTTCTACAGGCTAGTTGCCAATTGGTTCCTTATTATGACAATTGACAAGTGATGATATGGTCAACCTGCTAATTTGTTTCTTCAGCTGACAGTCTTATGGAAGGTGGTTGAAAAAGTGCTTGTGCCAAAGCCAAAAGGGGTGAGTCTTACAGAGAATCAATCTTCCTCACCAGGACTAAAATGGTCCTTTGCCCCTGGTACAAATTTGCCCTCAGGTATTAGTTTCAACATTGGAAGAGAATCCAGACAAAAGCTGAATGAATTCGCAAAAGAACTTAGGTCATTCAGAAGTGTTGATATGTCAGGTGAGCTTGCAACTTTTTTCTAGATAAGTATTTTAATTGTTAAATTGTCAGTGTCAATTGAATATTGTTGGTAGATAAAAATGACCAAATTATGAATTTGGTTCCTGTAATATGTACAGCTAGGCTATACTTCTATGTAGTTCTATAAATGTAATGTATTCTCTAATCAGTGATTTGGAAGTGAATTTGAATTTAAACCAAGTGCATCATTTTGATAGGTCGTAACTTTGGCGATGAGGGGTTATTCTTTCTTGCTGAAAGCTTAGGTTTCAATCAGGTGAATTGTTTTCCTCATTTCTGTGATTTTATTCTTATGGATATCATGAATATTTTTATGTTTTGTGTGTTAATGCTATGATGATGATGGAAACATTTTTAAGTTGTTTATTGGTGTTGATGAAATTATGGTCTTTCTTACTGCATATTTCAGACTGCAGAAGAAGTGGATTTTTCTGGCAATGGGATAACAGCAACTGGACTAAAGGCGTTCGATGGTGTTCTTCAAGTAAACACTGTATTGAAAACTCTCAACCTTTCCGGAAATGCTATCGGTGATGAAGGTGTTAAGGTTAGCTGTTAGTACAAGTTTATATTGCATACTTTGAAGTTTGGATTGCTAATTTCATGTGTGAGATGTGATGTGATGCGCTGCTGAAAGGGTGGTTGGGATAAAACATGATTAACAATTCTGTAAACAATTCGTCAGTTATTAGTCTATATCAATCTCTCATGTAAGTCCTAGGCGAGTAAACAAAGTTGTGAAATTTCCATACTGCCCTTGCTAAGAATAAGACTGGTAGGGGCTTCTCTTGAAGGAGGAGAACCAAAGCAAAGGGGGAAGGGACATGACTTTTGGTGCTCCTATCAAAGGAGGGAAACAATCCAGGAGTGACTTTTTTTAAAGGAGATGGAGGTGGAAGAGAGCGAAGGGAAATTACTTTCTAAGGCTAGAAGGGAAATTACTTTCTAAGGCTAGAAGGGAAACAGGAGGGATTTTTTCTAAAGGAGAGGGAGGAGGAAGAGAGTGAAGGGAGAAGGGAAAGGATTTCTAGGGCTCCTATCAACAATATTTTATTTTCAATTATAAGGCCATTTTTGGAAAACAAATTCAAACCAGCTGTGTTATATTCCTTGTCTCCCAGCAATCTTGTTTACTTAGGGAGGTATCATGAGTGAAGATTTTAGGGAGTAGTATACAACGATGATGAAATCTTGGAGTTTTATGTGAAAACATATGGTTTTGGGGTAGTATAAGTAAAAAACTCTAAATTCTTAAAGATATGCTCTTGGCATAAGGTTTATGAAATTATTTGTGTAGAGGCTAGGTGTTGCACAACCGCAAGCATACGGTTTTGCCAAGTAGTAATTAAGATATCGATCCCACGAAGACCAAGTGTGATTACTAATTTATTTGCAACAGTAGGCTATCTAGGCAATTAAAAGATGCAAAGATGGGAGAATCAAAACAACAAAGCAACAAAAATTGCACAATTGGGGAATGCAGAGATGCAAGGGTGTGGACTGTAAGTCAGATTTAAGTAAACCTAGGTTTGGGAACTCACCACAAAGAGTAATGAAAGATGTGTTCGGATCTTTACTTGATTTGGGTAGATCATTTGAAGGGTAATAATCTTTAATTACTTATCACTCTCTTCCAAGAGAGAACAAGTTGATTTTGATTAAGCCAACCTCTACTTTCGTGGTAGATGAACTCCTTCAAAACCCTATTGAGCTCCATGATTAAACAATAAACCCTCAAGAAATACTCTTCAGTAATTTCATGATTGACTTACGAATTTCCAAGATCTAGAATAACCTTTCAGTTATTTTTGATCCTTTTGATAAAGCAAGCAAGTGCTTTCAACCTCCAAGTTATGCAAACACAAATCATAAGCCAACCCAGAATAATCTACCATTAATAATAAAAGATCCATATAAAAGAAACAACCACATCATTCATCACTACTTTTGGCTAATCCCAAACCTAGAGAGCACTTCCATGTCTTAATTACAAAAGAAAGCAGGAAAGATAAAAGCTATGCAAGAACATAACACAACAAGGCTTGGAAAACCTCCTATGTTGTCCACAAAGACTTGATCTTCAGATTTCCAGCCTTCTTCTATTTTTTCCTCCCCTTTTTGAGCCTTTAGAACCTCCTTTGTTTCTTCTCCAGCCGCCACCCTTCTGCCCTGTTTTTTTCCCCTTGAAAACCTTTCTTTTGATGCCTTTTATACTCGGTGTTAGGAGCTGGGTCCCAATTACTTTTATAGACCACAGGTGGGTTGTGTATCTTGGAAAAGCTGACCCACCTGTTAAGTCTGTCATTTTTCTCTTTGCCTTTGGAATACCCTCAGTTTATTAGAGTTTTGGGTCATCTCCAGCCTCCTATATGTAAAATAACTAAAGGAAGTAGTTTGTACAAAAAGGAAGAAAAATTCATTACAAACGTTAAGAAAATACATAATTAACAAAGGGTCAACAACTAAATGCGTGATGATAATTATGCAGTTTTTATTTACAACACTAGGCTCATAGGGGCATGTGTTGTTACTGACATGGTTAAAATATAAGAGTAAGAATCCCTGAAAGCTTTAGTTTGAGTAGACTTTGGTATGGCTTTCTTTTCCTTGTAGACAAGCTTAGTTTGTTGACTGGCTCCACATGAAATGAAGAGCTGTGATGATCCTTTTTTGTCTCTCCCTCTTCAAACTCTTTTTCTGATTTGTTTTGGTATGGCTTTAGTTTGGTCAGTGAAGCACCACTTGTAAAAGTTATTGATGATTTGTTGTATATGGCTATGAGAAACTGGTTACGGTCCATGCAATTGCACCAGGTTTTGCAAAGTTAATGAGCGAAAAAGTTAATAATGATTTGTTATGTTTTGTATGAAACTTTAGTTTGGTCAATGAAGCACCACTTGCAAAAGTTAATGATGATTTGTTTTGGTATGGCTTTAGTTTAGTCCATGAAGCACCACTTGCAAAAGTTAATGATGATTTGTTTTGGTATGGCTTTAGTTTAGTCCATGAAGCACCACTTGCAAAAGTTAATGATGATTTGCTTTGGTATGGCTTTAGTTTGGTCAATGAAGCACCACTTGCAAAAGTTAATTGATCGCCAGTATTATGTGGACTCAACATTAGAAAATAAGAACTTGACAGATATCCCTACAATTTACTGATTTACTGATGTTAATGCCTTCCAAAAGATTGGTTTAGGGTTCTTTCTTAAAATACACTAGCAAACATTAATGTCTCATAAAGTTAGTATCAGATTTAAAGCTTTTAGGTTGTAATCGTGTTTTTGGTGATTGAGGTTATTTGATTTCTTAGATTGAAAATAATTAGCTTGGACGATGGAATTCCAGGTGAAGATGGGGGCAAAATTTCCCCCACAAACTTTTAAGAATGATAGAAAGTTAACTAATTTCATGCGGTTAACGGATTCCCGAGGCTAAGTTGTAGGAAGAGTAAAAAGTGCTAATTTCGTCAAATCAACGTTAAAGATAATTTGCAGAAGGTTGTTGAACATCTGAAGGTGACTAGGTGAAATTGCTCTCAAGTTTATAGATAAGGGATGAATCAGGGCGTGGGTTCTCGTTTTGCTTGCTTGGGCTTCTAATCATAGCACTCAGGTGTTTGACCACTTGATATCTCTTGAGTTCTGTTGAATTTAGCCTCATCTTTTGCATTTTCTAGAACTTTTATTTATGTGTCTCTAAATAAAGGTGTCTTATAAATCGTCCGTCCCTAATACTGTATTTCAGGAGTGTGGATGTAGAATTTTTGTTTTAACATGTATTACTTTTTATTTATTTATTTGTTTATTATTATTAATATTTTTAGATATCTACGATCAAGCTAGCAAACAAGCTAATGAGATCTCATGCTATGCCAGGTGTCTTTCGTGATATTTTGATCCGAAATCGCTGGGTGGCTCAAAAACTCCAGCTCGACAGTGCACTGGCTTTAGGGGATGGAGGCATGCGAGTACTTCTTTTGCTTGTTTCCTATCAATTTGAATCTTGGCACTCATAACCCTGATATTGTTCCTAACTTCATTGTTGGCAAATGGCACATATCTTTACCGGTGATCAGTTTTTATGCAGGGAGCAAAGGCTATTGCAGATATGCTAAAAAAGAATTCATCTCTACGTACCCTTGAACTTAACAATAACATGATTGAGTATACTGTATGCCATTCTTTTTGTTCCGCAGTTTTGAGAAGATTTTAGTCGTATAACCATACCAGATTGCAAACTCTCCCTGTACTTAATGTAAATGCTATTTTCTGATGAAGGGATTTGCTAGTCTGGCTGCAGCGCTGCTTGAGAATAAGACAATTCGTTCGATACATCTCAAGTTAATTCTCATGACCTTTTTATGCCACTTTTTGATACCTGCTTGCTTTCATTTTGGTACCATGCTTTCCTGGAGTCTGTTTAATCTACAATCCAGATATTAACACAGCTTCTGAACCATTTCCAGTGGCAACTACTGTGGCGCCCTTGGTGCAGCCAGTTTAGCTAAAGGGATTGAAGGCAACAAATCATTGCGGGTATCTTTCATCTTATTAATTTCTGCCGCTTCTCTTCCAATTAGTCAGACTCAGAAACAGCTTGTTGAAGGAATTCAGGAATATTTTGACAATCCAAAATATATCAAGCAACTATGCATGTTCTTGTTTGACAATCTAATATTTTCAAGAAACCTCGCATGTCAAAATCATGGAAAATCAAGAATGGCGCCCAAAAAAAAAGGGGGCAATTTGATGCCCTAAACATAATTCTCCATCATAATGTAAATCTATTCTGATAATTCTTATGTTAAAATCTGTGATATGATTTGTTTCTTTGTCTTATAATCAGGCATTACATGTTCCTGCGAGATGAATATCTTGTTGAATAAAGGTCCTTTTCATGGTGTCATTGACCTTTGAAATCAATTGAAATTTGTTTTGTTTTGTTTTTTATTTTTATTTTTTTTAAGATTTTGCGTATGATATCTTATGCAATAAGATAAATTGAAAATCTGGATTCAGTTTACTTTTATCCTATAAGAATGTTAGCCTGTGGAAGACACATTTAAGTTACCATACGAAATGGTTTTATGGTCAACAGTCATAAGGAAAAAAAAAAACTAGGTTACTGTCATGAGAAAGATGGTTCTTGTCCACTCAAATCTGTTTATTTTACATAGCTGAATAATGAAATTAACTTAGTTTCTGCTTGATTGCTGCCTTAAAGTAAACCAAGTTCTGTAAAACTTGTTTTATCTAAAACCATGCCTCTTGCAGTATGTAGTTTCTTTTATTGAATGTGCACTACTAGCTGCAAAATTATCTCTTCTTTTCTTTCTAGTAAAAGTTGTGTGTGCTTTTAAGGTGCTTGATCACATTGGGTGCAAAATTATATCAATGCTATCTAATCTACTTCAATATTATTGTAACTTCATTGTTACTGACTATTTTGCTCAACCTGACCACTGTATTGTAATCTTGAATTGGACCTTTGGTTTTATGGTCAACATGCACTTCGATGGAAATTATCCTATATCCTTTTTCTTTCTGAACCGCAACACACTGTCCTTTTCTCTCTTATGCTGTGTGGAATTTGTCACGGAGGTTGACCTGATTAATAAATGTCAGGTATGGGTTGACTCATTATATGACATGACCAATTTAGACTAGTCAATTAAAGTTGTTTCTGGTATTTCTGGTTAGTGATTCAGTCTATTGCACCAAGTTTACTAGGATTGCCCATTTGCCACTGTCTTTAATTGTTCAATCACTTGACAATCAACTCTATTGAACTATACTTGATTATTGAGCTTGGTTTGAACAATTCAACTCAAATTTTAGTAGTCTATAATATTAGAAAAATTTTAGTGGCCAAAAATTTGAAAATCTTATGCTTATTGAATATATAGTGCTTTGTACACTTCATCTCTTCTTGTAAATGTGAAGATGTGGCTGCATTATCATCCAATATTGGAATGTATTTGAATAGTAAATGACATTCATTAGAGCAGGTTTTGGTTGGTTGCCTTCTTCGTTTTTGTTCACAAATAAATTAGTTGTCTATCTTTTGCTGAAGATTTTTTTCCCCACTTTCAGGAACTTCATTTGCATGGCAATCTCATTGGGAATGAGGGTATAAGAGCATTGATGTCAGGTTTATCTGCCCATAAAGGTCCACAACATCATGTTTGTAAATGAGTCATCAAAATTTTCTGCCTCAGCTGTGTACCTTAACTTGTATGTGTTGTGTTCATATCTGCATTGCAGGGAAAATCACACTA